>NC_062542.1:2088130-2123130 GCF_022655615.1 Tachysurus fulvidraco
ATCCTCTGTAACAATATCCAGACTTGATTGTGTATTTCCTTTCGACTATAACCTATACACCTTTTATTTTAAAATGCTTATAAATATCTGTGTTGCACTGAAAAGTAATACAAAGGTGTCATTAATGTAGGATGAACCTTTGGAGCTTTTGTTTCAGGGGCCGCAGGTGCGGTCGAACCGGAAAGACCTGCATGCATGTCTTAGGCACCATTTGTTTAGAATACGGATGTCACTGATCTTTGGGAACCTGTAGAAGTTTAGTTTTCTACTTTAGTTTTGTTTAGTTTAATTGCATAAATCTCTGGCTAAAACAGAATTTGTTAATGGTATTGCATATAGCGAGTAATGTTGTTATTTAGGAGACGGTTGTTAGAAATGCCTTGAATTTTCTCCTTTAAATAAAGAGCCCAACCTCAGCTGCACCTCTTACTGTTTTGATTCTGAGTCAGTCAGTATTAATGAATCACCACTTGGCCTGCTGTATGGTGCCTTTCCCTGCCAAACAGCTTGTTCACCAAGTTTCCAAGTGCATTTTTTAGTCAAAGCAGATTGTTTCAGTCATTATTTGCATGTCTGAGTCAGTAGTAAGTTTTGGGGTGTCGGATGTTTCCCTTGTAGCCTGCGGAAAATGTTTCAGTAGCCAAAGATTTTGTTATGCAATTGTAATATGGTTTGTTAAAAAAAAAACCACACACATACATATACACACACAAGCAAAATGTAGTTTAAAGATACAGTAGGTGTCATTTTTGTAAATGGAATTTTCTGTAATCCTTTGTAAATTCCTCAGTGTGAAAACTGTTTTATTTATCATCATACAGTTCCTGAAATTCAGGAAACACCAAAGGCATGTTGTGCATTTCATACCAGATATGTAGGTGAGCTTGAAAAGGGAGTAGTGTGCTGCTTTGGTTAGGGAAAAAAAATGAAGCTGTGTTGAAACATGCCCTCTAAGATCGTGCCTTATGAAAACGCTTACAAGCTTCACCAATTGGTTTTTCTGCCTTGCTGATCTCTGATCGCTCGAATCCTCCGCAGTGGTGCTAATCGGAGACTCCGGGGTCGGGAAGAGCAACCTGCTGTCCCGCTTCACGCGCAACGAGTTCAACCTGGAGAGCAAGAGCACCATCGGCGTGGAGTTTGCCACTCGCAGCATTCATGTAGAGGGCAAAACGATCAAAGCCCAGATCTGGGACACTGCGGGTCAGGAGAGATACCGCGCCATCACCTCAGCGTGAGTGTTAAACCTTTACCACTTTCAGCTACTGACATCAGTGTGTGTTATTTATCAGTCATTCAGGCAAGTTGCTTACAAAAATCATTGCATTCTGTTATTTAATAATTTGTCATTTTTTCATGCTGCTTTAGATTATAGGACTTTACACCCTATAAAACCAAATAAAATAACAACAAAACCACCACATACACTTTAATGCACCAGAGTCATCTATAAACCAAAAGATCTCCAATTAGAGACAGTTGGATTCTCCACTCTGATTGGTCAGAAGTTATTTCCTTTGTTCTACTCCGAACTACAGGTTTATATTAATGCGTTCATTCTGTGTAAGAAATCGTGTCTATATTAACCGTTTATTCACAGAGATAACAGAGAGAACAATCCTTGTAAAACATGAGAAACGAGTCTAAGTGTTAAAATTTGTTTAACGTATATAGAAGGAGTCTCCAGTGTCAGGGCATTGTAAAGGTTACTGTAGAGTTAAAGCTGTATGTTATTGGACATGTTCAGGACAGAGGCGTTTATGCTTCTTTGAGGTTTCTTGGTAACATGACAAGCTGCTTTTTTGTGGACTTTACTTTTTTGCGGTTACAGTAAAAGAATAGAAAATATCATGTGTCATCTTTAATCTTTAAGTTAAATTTTACTTGCTGTGGCACAAGAGGAATAAAACATTTCAGGATGTTCTGTAGTTGTACTGCTTACTTAACTGACCAAGGTGGATATAAGACATGAGAGTGCGTTCCTAGACGGTAGGTATTTTTGGAACAGGATTATGATCCAAAATTAGCATTTAAACAATGACCGTATTCAGAATGCAACACAAACTGGTATCACTCACGTTCTTTCGTTGTTTCCTTGAACTGTATGTCTTTTTTTTTTTTTGTCTGTCTTTTGTCCCATGACATCATGGTAACCAGCAGCACTACTTTGAATACGTCGTTGACTTCATTTGTTTGCGCTCCACTGAGGGCTGCACTGTAATGTGCTAAAACGATAGCAACCTTTTTTTTCCCCTTTGGACAGTGCAGCCCTGAAAGGATCATTTGTCACTTTCTTCTATGTCACGCTCGTGTCATTAACATTAGATGATTTTTTTAAACAGAAAAATCATCTAATCATCTATTTTTACTTTGGAAAAATAAAAAAATACAAACACAAACTGTGATTATTATTGAATTTTTTTTAAAAGTTGAACCGCTGTGTTTTTGGGTCTGCAGATACTACCGCGGTGCCGTCGGTGCTCTTCTGGTGTACGACATTGCAAAGCACTTGACATATGAAAACGCCGAGCGCTGGCTGAAGGAGCTGCAGGACCACGCTGACAGCAACATCGTCATCATGCTGGTGGGCAACAAGAGCGACCTGCGTCACCTACGAGCCGTGCCTACAGACGAGGCCAAAGCGTTCTCAGGTCAGTTCACAGGGATTCTGATTTCTACAGTAATGGATAATGGGAACAGAGCTGATGTAAGATGTGTGGAAGTGGTTTCTTACCTCAGCCGGTGTTCTACACGGTGCACTTCACTCGACTGACTCACTGCACAGGGCTCCGCAGCACTGAACGCTTCCATCACAGTTTCAGCTTTCTGTGTTTACTGTTCATTTAGTTACTTATTTGTTTTTATAAGCAGGAAATTTCCGTCTGTTCAGTAGCGTTGGAGAGAATATATTACCTTTATGTGTTCATATCTCTGTATTTATATTATTTTCTAAATGTAAAAGAAAATAACGATGACCAGATAATTAATGTCAGATAAGAGTCATCGATTTAATATACTAATGAATGGAGAGGAAGTAAAGGCGCATTAAAAGCAGATAAAGTGGCTGCTTTGTGCAGCACCACACACACACACACACACACACACATTTAGCAGTTTGATTCCCATCAGCTTGTCAGTTTAAGGCAGAAACATCACAGTTCGAGATGTAACTTGGTGCCTTAGTTAAGTCTGTGTGATCCCCTGGATGTCACATCACAACTTTTGATTTCTGTCTTTAGAGAAACACGGGCTTTCCTTCCTCGAGACTTCCGCTTTGGACTCCTCTAATGTAGAGCTCGCCTTCCAGACCATTCTCACAGGTAAGTCCGCTCACACCAGACATCGACACAAATACAAAACATCGATACAAAACAAAAGGGTGATATGGCACAGGTCCAGGTCAGAGGCACTGCACTCCAGGTTCCACTTTCTGTCTCAGACTTTAAGCTGTTTTTATTCTCCTCACCTCCTCTCAGAAATAGCGTTGTCCAGATCACCTTACATGATATAGAAAAACAGCAGCTCACCTGACAATAACAATGCTCTTACTAGTCCTTGTTAGTCTCCGCTAACTAACTAGCTTTACTTGCTTTCTAGATGAGATGTACTATTAGCAGTAATTCAGAAGAGGTTGTTTACCTACGCTGTAGCTTCGTAGCTAGAAAATCAAGAGAATTTGAGCTGCTCGGGCGACACGACTGTCTGCAGTTGAAGTGACACATTATATCACGTACTGGGGAACAAAAATAGATACTCTTTTCTAGGTAGACTGCAAATTCAGAATATTGGCAATGGAATGTTGTAGATTCAGGATATCGTAATAAATCTCCTCATGTTCACTCACTAACAAGCCATTTGTTTAATAGCACGTTGGTTTTTTTTCCCCCCAACTCTCGCACCTGATCTCTAGGGTAACATGTAAAACGTGCAAAGAAAAAAAACAAACAGCGGAGATAATTGTTGAAGTATTCACTCAGTCCAGTCACTTAGTCAGCTCGTCATTTAGGCAGGATAATAGACTTCAACTCCTTTAACAGAAAGTTTACATTTTTTATTATATGATGAAAGTAACATTTATATAATTTCATGGTTATCGTTTCCTGCCACTTTCTTCATGATGCACATCATGTTGCATTCTGGCCTTTTATAACAAGTCTTTTCTTCCTAGCTTGGTTTATCTGTTATCAGTAGTATTAGTATTTAGTAGCGGTTAGAAGTTACCATAGTTTTTTACTAATTAAATATATCTATGGATTAAAGTGAGAATCATCTTTAGTCACTTTGAGTTTTATTTTGGTTAAATGACAGACACAAGTACACAACACTACAGTTGTTCTGTTTTGGTCAGGAGTTTTTCACCCCTGATCCTTTAGTTAGATTTAATTTCTGCCATTAGGTGGCAGCAGATTCCAAGCCACTGATTATGAACTGACCCTTTTTTCAGGTCAAAGAAGCATCTGCTCTATTATAAGGTTGTATAATTAAAAAAATGTTTTGTTTTGAGACGGCGTTCTGTCACGGCGTTCCAAGTGTAATTCATCCGTTCACCTTTCTTTCAGCAATCTACCGCATCGTCTCTCAGAGGCAAATTTCCGGGCGCGGCGACACCGACTTCTCCCCCAACTCTAAAGTCGTGCCCATCACGGTGCAGCCCACACAGAGCTCGGCCAAGCAAAGCGCCTGCTGCCAGAACAACTAAACAGCCGCCGTAGCACAATGGGATTATGGGTAAAAACCGACATAAGGCTGGCCAAGGGGGGTTGCAAAGTTTGTTTGTCAAGCACATTAAGACCCCACCACCACCAACCCACCCCTTTCCCCTTAATAACACATGCGGTAGGTTTTAACGTCTAAGCCCTAATTCAACAAGTTAAGCTTTAACGTAGGGACAGAAGCGAAAAGAAAGAATTGTTATTTTGTTTTTCCTCCACAGACTGATTTAAGGTTCTTTATATTTTTACACTAATTAGAAAGGATACTAGTAGACTATTTATGTCTGCGGACATTTTGCAGGAGTTACAGTTTATATCCCCAGCTAGCACTTACAACGTGCTCAAGCCTATACAGATACAGGAAAGAGGGTGCTACAATGAAACGTGTCTATTTTAACCACCACGCACTGGGTCTAGTTTTTATTAAAGTCTCCCGGAGGAAACTTTTTTCTTTTCAGCGGATCCGTGAAAAAAAAAAAAAAAAACCCAAAAGAAAAATCATCGACTTCATCTCCATGACTGCTGCGTCTGCCTGTATTGTTGATTTGTAAGATGACTCAGTGAAAGAACCCCTCTATTTATTTGCTGCATTGAAACATCTGAGATGACACTGTTCAGATTACATCCTGATAGCCTGTGGATTTTTATTTTAAACACATTGTTTTATTTTGATGGTGTTTTCCGGTCTGTTTTTTTTTATTATTATTATATATATTTAAGGGTTGATTAACTGTATTCTCTCCAGGGTGAGTAAAGTGTAAAGTCTAAACTAGTTACATGTCTTTTTTTTTTTTTTTAATGTGGGAAGTTTTAACTGCTCTGTTTCTGGGTCATGTGTTCGTTTTCGTGTTTTGTTCGTTTTATTTGGCCGATAGGTCTTGCGTTTATTTGAATGGATCAGCTTTAGAGGCTTTACTAGGTGTCGTTTTATCAGTGACTCATTTAACCTGGACTACGATGAAGGCATAGAACAGGAAGGCAGAGGCAGGCTCATCCCTTTACGTTAACGGATTATGTTGCAGGACTGAGCAACAGCGGTGCACTGAGCTGCTCACTGAGGAGTTTCTGGTGTACTGGAAGGGGCTTGTCTTACTGTAAGTGAAGCCCTCATTGCCCATCCCTATAATATACTGTATGTAACCTGAAGAAAGCCGTACCCTCCGGGATCACTGTTAATTGTGTCCCATCTCTCACTCCTTTTCTCTCTTCTCCCTCCTTTTCTCTCTGGTTGGAGTCATAGAAAGAGAGTTCACGGTAGGTCAGATTAAGGAAAAAGATGAAACGAGAGATGTGGTGAAGGTCATTTATCTCTAGTTCAGTTTCTGTCAATTAGGAAGCCTTTTTCGATTAAATTCCAGGTCTGAGAAGAACCTAACGTTCAGCACTCGTCACTGGCATTAACCCCGTTCTCAAAAACACTAGATTCGATCTGTGTGTCGAGGTGTTTTTAAAATTCCTCAAGTACCAGGATGACCTCTCACCAAATATAAGTACAGTTCATGTGGCTGCAAATGTTTTTTTTTTTTTTTTTCTGTTTCAAGATATTGCTAGATGCTTAAGTACTGCATTATTGCTCCAAAGATCGGAAATGCTTTAATTAAACGAAACAATCGTCCGGTAATCCGGAGAGAACCCAAACCTCTCATTTCATCTTATTCATGAATTTATAAACCCAAAGAGAAATGGAGGAGGAAAAAAAAAGTAAGGGAAGAAAAAATTTTTATGTATGAAGGGGTGAAATGTAAAAAAGTGACGTTGTGTTGATGCATAAATCTGTATATATGGATAAAAATAAACGTGTTTTTTTTTTTGGCTTTTAGCCGCTCGCCTCGTCAATCTAATGTAATCTAATGTAATCCGATGTTAGATAACAGGAATTTCAACAGATTTCATCAAGATTATTAAATTGATTTTATTAGAAACATTTACAATACATGTTTGGAAAGTAATAAAATAACAAAAACTAGTATGGCATACATACATTGGTCAAATATAAAAACAAAAGAAAAACTTTTTAACTCACAGAGAACATGTGCTAAGAAATAAACCTGCAAAATCGTATGCCTCGTGTGGGCACCACATGAATGATCATATGCTTGAAGAAGTAGAAGAAGAAAAAAGAAATAAAAAAAGGTTTTGAAGTATTGGCTAGCCAAAAAAAAACAAAACCAACCCTATGGTATGGCAAACCTTTCCCACTCACCAACAAGAACCTAAACACTTAGAGCAGGAGATGCCGGTCCAAACTAATGCACTAAGACCACTACATGAGTTTTATATGAAACACTTTTTTTTTCTTTCTACTGAGTCTGAAGATTCTGAAAGCTACCAAAGACATACTGTTGGAGTTGGAGTTCCTTATCCAAAGCAAGCCCAAAAGAACATGATCACCCCCGTAAACCCCCGACCCCGCCCTTTTTTTGTGTCACTATCATACTGAAACAAATCAAAACCACGCTACACAATTAGCTTTGCCATTATGAAGTCAAAACTGTCGAGATACAATTTCACCATGTAAGAGCTGAGGCTGTCCTTCAACATAACGAGCCGCTGTTAGACATTTTCCTGCCAGAGTGATGAAAATCTACAAGCGAAAAAAAAAAACAACAAAACGAAACAAAAAACAAACCCAACCAAGTATTCATCAGCCCTTTAGTGTAGTGTGTACAGAAAGCCTTCACTTGTACGCAACAAAACATTATTTAGTACCGTTTTCCAGCCTGGCGATGATACAAGATACATGCAAACTACTGTGTTGTAGGATATATGAGTGTGTTCTGTGTTTACTGAAATCAGCATAGATCTACTACATTACGCCGAGATAGAGACGCGGGAAACGTGGGGGGCGTTTGAATATTTAATGCAATGCTCAAAACACTCAAAGCACACTGTTTTATTTTTTATTTTTATTTTTTTTTAAATATATATATAAAAGGACAGAGCCTGGGTAAGGGGAATTTTCCGTAATGTAGTAGAAGTACGCTCAAAAATGTATATATGCACAATTATCCACCTGCTTCTCCATTCCACACACCTCTGTGACACCCATTCACTTCACTGTAGTCCATACAGATGAAGTGTTGAAAGTAAAAGTAGAAATAAAATAATAATAAAAAAAGAAAATCTATACATTATTGAAACCAGAAATGAGGGAGTAAAGGATTGTGTTCAGTCAGCAGTATGGGGTTAGTTAAAGAACAGCAGGCAAACAACACGTGTGCCAAGTGTTGATGCAGTGCTAAACTGTGATTGAGGCACAAACTTGAGACTAAAAGACCTCCTAATCCTAAAAAATATTTTTTATTTTTTCCTGAACTTATTCCATCTTTAACGCTCGAAAATCTGAAGTTAAAATATAATCCTTTAAAAGCCCCCTACCACCCGCCTCATTTTACACCATCAGAGGTATGAAGGATTTATCTAACTTTTTTTTTTATTTATAAATAAAAAATTCTATAATCTTAATTTTAGTAGAAATCAACATCATGTGTTTTTAGAAATATATTAACTTTCACTTTTTTTTATTAATTAAAAAACAAAACGTCTCGAAGTTACTTATAAATATGTTTGCTTCATTTTAAGATATTCATAAATAACATCCAGATACTGACTTCTCCCTCTTTGTATGAAATAATAACCCATGTTAGCAAAATAGAATCTTACGAAAAATGTTATAAGACTTTCCCCCTTTACTCGCTTGGTACAGGGAGAATCTAAACAGATACGGTGGAGCAACGACTTCCCCAACCCATGGCATCAAAAACGTAAAGCTTTTGTTTTTGTCTGATGGTCCAAAAGGCAAATTATACACAGATGGAGTGGTCTGGAATTTTTTATTTATTTACTTTTTTAAATAGTTATTTTTTTTTTTTTTACATTCAAATGCACTGTCCTGTCTATATTATAAAGGCATTAGAATTGCTTTTAGTGCATTTAGTGTCTTTGCTGCTGTTTCATAGATAAACGCCTGCAGTCCTGCTAACTGGGTTAACAACAAAGTGATTTCTTTCTAGTTCTATTAGTAAAATTCCATAGATGTCGATATGAAAGCTTCGAAAAACAAAAATAAAAAAGTTAGATTGCAGTTTTATGGAAATATCGTGACTGCCATGTAATTGTGCATTAGATACTATAATAGATAGATAAAGTTCAGGGGGGGGGAGGAAAAAAATCTTAATACGTCATTATTTGAAACACTAGATGAAGTCATTACTAAAGCTCTCTGTATAACATGTAGCTCTATTATATCCACAGATCTGAACTTATAAAAAGGTAAATGCTCTGTAATAAATCAGCATGCATAACCCATATGGATCTAAAAGGATTATTAAATCACGTTACCACTATGTACTTACTCCAAAACTAAAGAGTTTTCTTAAACGTTACCTTCACAAAATACAACGCGTTGGCACTGAAATGAAAAAAAAAATCCTTCCTTTCTTACTTCTTTCCTCTTCAGTTCCAAATGAACAGATTGAATCTGTAGCCCTGTCGTGTTTGAACACGTTCGATACGTTTGGACCATTTCGATTAGCTGTATCAAGGAACGACTCTTTATCCTCAACATGAAATTATTTGGATCAGAATTTCTGATCACGTTGGTCTGATTTGACGTAACAGGTTTTCCATATTTTTACTCCAAATCTTTTCTTTAATCCGTATTTAGCGCCATGTTTAGTGACATTTTCACATTTGTCTTACTTTTTAAATCTCATTTCAATACTTTGGCTACCATAAACACTCTTAACTTAAGCTTAAACCTTCGGTTGGGATTCAAACTAGTCCCACTATAATATAAACAAACTGTCCAACAAAAGACTTTTAAAATAGTTTCATTAATTGGCTTAAATACTGAAATATATTCTCGCGATATGCCTATGGTAGTCACCTCTTTTTATGATATAGCTATCTCCGAATATATTTGAGTAAATACAAATATTTTTTTTAATAGCAAATAAATGCTACTATGTTAAAAATGTACCTGGCTCTTTTCAGTGATTTGCTGGGAAAGAAACGTAAGGAATTGCTGAAATTCGTCCCGTCCAAAACTTACTCTGCGAACACATTTCATTCAGTACTAAAATCAGCTAATGATAAATTACGGGTCAGAGAAACCACACAGTATAAACGCTAATGATGTCTGGAATGGTGCATTTCTAAATATTGGACAATGTGCAAGCTTGTTTGGTTTTTTTTTTGTTTAGTTTTAAGAAAATGTTTGCAATTCTTTAGTACACCTAATAAGCAATGGCTGTATGAAGTTCTGTACAACTTTGAAAGCTACGCATCGTTGTATTCTGCTGTTAAAATAGAAGTTATTGTTATTGCTAGTGTGTTCTCCTTCGCCTGAAGAACGTCAGGATTCGGGAAAACACTTCCTTTTTTTTTCTTTTTTCTTTTGTGAAAAATATCCACACGGGCACAGTTTATTTTTTTCTAAAAAAAATTCCAAGCCACTGAATGTGATTTGCATAATTTTTCTAGCAGTTTTGGCTTTGTCGAGGAAAAAAAATAAATAGACACAAATCCTGCATACGTACATTCCTCCGAATAGGCCGTTGTCGATCCTTTTTAGGAATATGATGATTCTCGTGCTGATCGTGAAAGAGTTAACGAAGCCTTCTTAGCTTTGCACTTTGTTTTAAGAGAAGCGTAGCTACTGTTCAGAACAAAATAATCAGCGTCGGCCAGATTGCGTCCAGAGATTCGTTTCCTCGCTTATCTTCAACCAGTGCAAAGTGAAAGGACTTATTGAAACAACATAAACAAAAAACCCTAATTCTAAGTTGTCTACGATGCTTTCCAGCTGTTTGGTTTCAGATATATGCTGTTTGTCTTGATATAAGGTGCTTCTCTCTTATCCAGACGTAAGTGTTTTAATGTAAGTGCTTTTCATAGCTTGAATTCTTTGAACAGTACAAATTTCTTGCTTGCGAATCAGAATGCCCGTGTGTGTGTGTGTGTGTGTTGCACTGTAAATCAAAGTAGATTCAGATCTCTTTTAAGTTAACAAATCGAAACAAACTAAAAATTTGCTTGGTGAAATGATCATACCTTGACAAATCCCCTCCCACATGCTGAAAATAATGAAATAAAACATCTTATTGAATTCCTGACACAGTACAGACCATCAGGGAGATGATTAATGTACGACTAGTGCTATTGTCTAGCGGTCGTGAGCTTACCCCGACACCCGACCAGTCCCACGCATGTGGCAGGTCCGCATGAAGTCTCCAGAGGGACGAAACTGACCCATTTCAGATGGACTACATTTCTCAGTGCCTTCGTTCTTTCTTTCTTTCTTACACAGCAGCCCTCTTAAAGGGGGAAAAAAATCACAAAAATGGAGACTTTCCCCATCCTGCAAATGCTCTAATCCGCTCAGCCAAAAAATCCGCTAGGTTGATATGCAGGACTTGGGTGGGTGTGTAATTTGATTCAGCTCCAGTAGCCACTAAATGGGGCGTGTCCATCCAGCTCTTCTGTCAATTTCAATTGTCTGATTTCATTTTGGACTTGGACATCTCGCTCCCATTGGCTGCCTGTGGCCGTTGGCTTGGGGTCTGTGCTTTGAGGAGGGGGAGTGGAGGGGTTCAGTGAATCGGGGTGTTTGCACCAGGACGGTCATGCACATGGCGAATTTCAAAAAAAAAAAAAAAAACACCTCCATGGCAACTTCGATCGAGTCACACTCCCTCTCGGACACGTCAGATCTGCCGATTTCTTTCGGGGAGGGACTGAACTTTGGAGCACGAGGCGAAAGCATTAAATAAGAACAATTTCCATCTGCCTGTAATTTTTAGTTATTTATTTTTTGCCAACGAAAATGTGCATGTATTGTTTTGTAAACAAAAGAAGAAATTTTAGTTTCGAGTGACCTTCAAAAAAAAAATAAAAAAAACGAACAAATAACCGTTTGCCACATGGAAAGCCTGCCATCATCTGCCCTCTCTTTCTCTCTCACTCTGAAATAAAATCTGCACTTTTTCCCCCTTCGTCAGGACAAAGGAGGCCCCTTTCCTCAGTGGGAATACTAAAGCTCAGAGGAGCAGGGGAGCAGAAGGAGGAGGGAGGGTAAGAGAGAGAGAGAGAGAGAGAGAGAGATAGAGAGAGAGAGAGAGTTGGAGTGATGAAGGGAGGGGCCCCAGCTGCACCTAGTCAAGCTTTTCTGTGAGGTTGGTACGGGGGGAGTAAGGGCAGCACAAGGTTCTGGAGCATCCATGGCAAAACGGACTTTCCCCAAGTTGCTTGCACCTGGTCTGTGTCACATGACTAATTACGGGCTCCTCATTGGGCGACAGTGCGCCCCGGGGAACGTCCCACCGCTGCGTTAAAACAATACGCCTGCTTAACCGAGCAGTTGTGGTCATTATAGCCTAGGAAGGGGACGGTTAAGCAGCGAGTGGGATCAGGACACTCCCTAAAAAAGAACTTGGGTCACAATATGAAACACCTGCTCACGAACAGCTTCAATAAAGGACGGAGAGGCAGCAGGCACTTCATAAATGTGGGGACCAGGGGAGCTGCATTATTTTCCTACCATAGCTCAGAGACTCTTTCTCTTCCTTTTGTTGGGGCTCTATTCAAGCTCAGATTAGCGAGCACCTTCCCTTCGCGTGTAGTTTATGTTTCGTTCGTCCCGAGATAGAAAACTGCTCGCTGAGAACTTAAACACGGCAATGTGAGGATATTCATCATGGCCCAGATGCCCAAGAAAAAAACGTGAAGGAAATTAAAGGGGAAACGGCTGTGTTTTCTTTTTTATGTAAGCTCAAGATGTTGGAGACGATTGATCAGCTTATGGCTCAATACTAGGACATCATTTCTTTAAAAACAAAAACAAAAAAGAAACTACAAGAGGTGTAAAGCAAAGATGCATGTTCCCCTGTTATATCACTGATTATGTGCCATTTAAAAAAACAAATCCAAAATCCTTCAACAATTCAGAACTGTTCTAAAGACAAACCATCCTTCAGTTTGTTATTGTGGGTTAATTTGGGTTTAGACTGCGATCAAAGTAAATGCTTGAATATCCTGTGTGTGTGTGTGTGTGTGTGTGTGTGTGTGTGTGTGTGTGTGTGTGTGTTCCAAATCCACATCTTCATAAAACAGGTTTAAACAAATACATAACGGGTGTTTTTTTTTCCAGTGACAATCAAGCTATCAGTTTTAAGGTGCAATGATAGACTTAAGATTCAGTCATTATCTACTTCGCCTTTAAAAAGCATATTTGCCTATTTGCAGACAAATGCTGGGATGTAAAACTATATTCTTTCCAATTGTACAAATTAACACCAATAATTATCTAATAATAATATTAATAGTAATAATAATCATAATAATATTAATAATGGTGATAACTTCCAAAACGAAACAAAAAGTGTAAAACATTCACATTATTTCTTCTGTTTCTGACCACATCGCAATTCGTGTGGAAAAACAGCAGCAGTAAAAAATTAAAAATAAATAAACAGCAAAAAGAAAAAAAGGAACATTAAGAGTTAAAATTTTCCCCATTTTAACAAAACTTTTATAAAATATATATGCATATTTGTGTATATATATAAAAGAAAAAATCTGAAAATACTTCTTACTCTTTTTTTAGTAAAGCAAGCAGTGTCTTCTAAAATATCTGCTCGTTTTGAATTTTTTTCATTTTCTGAAAAAAAGCAAGACGTACATGGGGCATACTGACCAATACTGACCAAACAAAGGCTAAACTAATAAAAGTAGGTAAAAATATTTAGTTAAAACCAATGCACCAAAAAAACCTTTTTAAGAGAAGATCCGGATGGCCTGGGTGACGAGCGTGTGGCAGACGGGGCATTCGGGATGGTTCAGCTCGCAGATGCGGATGGCGCACTCCATGCAGAAGAGGTTGTGGCCGCAGGGCACCAAAGCGGCCGTCACTTTGCTCTCGAAGCAGGTCATGCAGTCCCGGGTCGAGGCGGGTTCGCTGTGGGCACGCCGAGCCTGGGCATGGGCCGACCCTATGCCGGCGGATCCGGTGCTGCTGGTTCCAGAAGGTTCCGGAAGACCCGGAGACAGTCTGGTCAAGGGCAAGGGCAGGCCTCCGAAGCTCTTGGAGCGCTGCTGGACATAGTAGGCTACCTGTTTGGGGTAATCGGGGTCACCCCAGCTCTGGGAACCTTCAGAACCGAAATAGGAACACGGCTTGTCTCCGTTTGTAGGGGGCGAGAAGTCGGACTTGCTGTAAATGCCCATACCAACTCCAACGCTTCCGCTACCTCCTAGCACAGCGTCAGAGAAATTCTGCCGGTAACTGCTAGCAAGAGGCTTGCGTTGACCACCCTGAAGCCCCCATGCGTGCTGCAGGCGACTCTCTGGGCCGCCGTTGGTGCCATTCTCAGTGGCCAGGCAGTCGTTCTCGTTGTTGTGGTCGTGAATGGTGCCAGTGCGTGAGGCAATATGCGCCTCGATCTCCTCCCGCGCTCGCTCTGCGTTACCCGGAGAACCGGTGATCTCAAAGACGGGGTCACGATCGCGGCTTGGGGTCACGATGTACGTGCACGTCTGCTGCTGTATGCGCTTGATAGTGGAGCCTTTGGGGCCCACCACCAGACCTACCACACGATAAGGCACGCGCACCTGGATCGTAGTCTGGCCTGGCAGCAGGGCGGGCGGGGAACCGTTAAAAGACACGCCCAGCTTGTTCCGGGATGCGCGCAGCATGGAAAAGTGCTCAGCTGCTGAGATGATCTCACGTCTAGCTAACGCCACATCTTCCTTACGACCAGTAATGAGAAACACGGGCTCTTCACCCCGTACCGGGGTCTTGATGTAGGTGTTGGTTTTCGCCCGCAAGGCTTTGATTTTACAACCTGCGAAGTGAACGGAGTATCATGAGTGACGATGATCAACAAACACGTGCCAGCAATAAATCAACAGGTGTCCACGCTGTTAATTAAGAAGCCAGTGTTTATTTATTAAGGAATCGGGCTCTCTGAATGAGTATAAATTAGGCCTGAAACTATACTTTTAAGATTCATTACTAAGTTATTTTCAATATTTAACCTGTTAAAACATAAGACATTTACTAATGACATATGGCATGAAAATGAATCTAATTTTGGGGTGATTACCATAAACAAAGCACATGATACCAATCAATGCAAAATGAGCAAATAACCTACTACATTATTACAATATAATGACAATGAACTGTTCGATATTTAGTCTAACTAGAGTTTCGATGCTTTATATTAATTCAAACTAAAAAGGAAAACTGCACAATAATAAGCTGTTAATTCAGGCTTTAATATGTCAAATCGAAACAGATCCAGTTAAAGAAATTATGCTTCATGTCAAGCTGAACATTTTGGAATTTCACTCATCCAACCCTTTGTCCTTCCTTTCTATGAGCTTTATTAATATTTCATTTTTATTAAATTCTCTTTAGGAATATCAGCCTGTGTTTGTAACCATTACTGATAAGTCGTTTGTATCATTTTTTCCTGCTTTGACAATAAACCAAACAGGAACTCGAGAGCTCGTCTTTAAATAAATAAATAAATAAATACTTACAATATTTGTTAGATTTTTTTTTTTTTGCAGGAGTAATAAACAACGCTGTTAAAAAAAATGTGATTTCAGCAGTGACTGTGGTACAAACACTCCAGATTTACATAAGATGGAAATGTTCACCTGTATTCTCTCTGATATGCTGTTTTATCTATTTATGACATGCTGATTATGGCAATACACAGAAGGTCAGCTGAGGGCACGAAGCAAAGGAAATGCAGTGTGGATGTGGAGTAACGCCTACTGAAACACACGAGCTCAAATACAAATTCCTCATTCAATCCTTCTTCAAATATAACACACGGGAGTGTTGTGTTGTGTAAGAGAAGCTTTTTTTTTTTTTTTGGTGTTTTGTGTCCAGCATGTAGATCGTCTCTGCGATCATGGATGGATCTTCAGCGAAGGCCGCTACTGTTTTGCTGGCCATGGGGGCCTGCTGTGTATTTCGCGCGTGGCTCACTGTGTACAGCGGTCGCTAAAAAAAAAACACAACCTGGATGGAGTGTGTAGTCAGCGACAGCATGGTGTGTGAGTACAGCCCTCCTGAGCAGACTTGGCAGGCACTGCAGGTGAATGGAGTGCGCTTACTACAACCATTCAGACTCCAAACACTCTGAACAAGGAACAACGGCAGACAGGCAATGAGCCTGATCTATCATTCAAACTCAAGTAATGATTATTTCATGGGTGTTTGTGCTGACCAACAATTTGTCAGTAAATCTGCATTTATATAAAAATGTGTGTGTGTGGGGGGGGCAGAGCATTCACACAGCTTGCGGTTTCTGTATTTTACACCCGCCCCCTTTCCAGCTGAAGCAGACAAGTCAGTGGTATAAATACAATAAACCATTGTTAGCATTTCCACCGCTGTGGAATAAAAAACAAGACAGACAAATCCCAAATCTCTTGCCATACTCAAGCTGAAACGCTTGCTTTTAAAGCACCAAATCAAATGAAGCTCTTCTCAAAATCCACCTAATCAGCACTTTACAGTCCAGGCAATGCCCAGTGTTTGACTCGGACCGCCAGGCCCTGCCCCATGCCACTCCTCCTGCTCTCCATTTGAAATTCAAGGGCACACTCCCCATCAACTGTCAAAACCAGTATGGAAAAATGTAGGCGCTTTGGCAAAATCCTCAGTCCACATGCTCGGCAGACTTCATTTTGTATGTTGTTTTGTATTTGAAGTGTGCATGTGTAAAGCCTGAGCACCTCTCGTGACCCCTGAGCACATGTGGACGGATGCACGGAGGTATGGATTGATGGATGAGATGTTGTATCGGCTGCCTGGGCGTGACCCTCCTCCTGTGAGCAATGACTCTAACCTCACTCATCTTTATCTTATCAGCTCCAAATTAACCCTGAGCTCTGAACAAAGCCGACACCAAACCCTAAGGAACAACTGATTTTTTTTTCTTGTTGTTTATTTGTTTGTTATTGTTTTTTTAAAACCTCTGGAGAAGATTAAGACACCAGACACAATAAAAAGCACCACCAATCCAACAGGGCTCAGGCTACCAGCTTAAACTTGCATGCTGTTGGCCCAACAATAGCATAACGTCATTGAGCAGGATCTCTTTACTTTTAACCGCCGTTTAGACAGCTTTCAATGTTTCTCCTAAGGTTGATGAATAGCCTGATTTCAGTTACACATCACCACCTTGCGTCGATGTACTGTCACTTTCGCGCCTTTTGTCTTGACAGCCGCGTCCTCCCTCTCTCTCTCTTTCCTTCCCTCTCTCTCTCTCTCTCCTTCTCTCTCTCTCCCTCTGTCTCTCCTTCCCTCTCTCTGTCTCTCAAGTTTGAAATCAACGACACTAAAGACGCAACTACAGACTGCATTCACATTCATTCTCGAGACAACCTAAAAAGGACAAAAACTCATTGACCACGTATGCAAATCAAACACTCAGGCCACAGATTCTATTTAATTTGATTATTTTTCTACCCGCGGTTTTTTTAAGCTCCGAGTTGTTTTGTGTGTTTTTCCTTCCCGTGCTGGCGCTCAGACGACAAAGGAAGCGCGTCTGCACACGGACACTGATGGCGCGGAGCTGGAACAACGCGACCACGAGGTTTAACGCCCCTTGCTGGGGTATTTTTTTTTTTTTTAATTCATTTTTTTTTATTTCCTCTGCAACAAACTGTGAAATGTAGCAATGTGAAAATGGATTTTAGACACTAGATCTGAATGCTGAGTGTCCACAGTGTGAGCTGAATAACAAAACAAGACCACCACTCCCACTTTTTTCCAAGGACTACAAAAACAATATCATATATATATATATATTTTATATATATATATAAATATATATTTAACAATAAATCATTCTGAGAGACGATGTGTGCCACCCTGTGAGTTTGCTACAAGTTGAAACAGTGTAAACAATCGCAGTCTTTACCTTGCCTGCCCACTATTTCCGCCACATGTTCTGAGCTGGGCACAGGCACACACTCGGTGATGTTGCAGCCGCGCGCTTTGGTCTCAGAACCGGTGCTCTCGTACAGGGAGCACAACTTGCTCTTGCCTTGTAAGATCCCGGCTTCTCCTGCACTACCTCCTCCACCTCCACCACCTCCTCCGCCGCCGACGCTGTTGGCGTGGCCGTGGTGGTGGTGATTGTTGTTGTTGTTGCTCCTCTCCTGAACTCCAGCGCCCTCCTCGCTTTCCCCGAGCCCGAGCAAGGAAAGCTGGCCCAGTGCAACCCGCAGCGCCCGCGACTCCTCTTCCTCCTCATCGGGCGGCGCCAGGAGGCTCTCGGTACCAAAACCGGAGGCGGCCAGTTCCGAGCCGTACCCCTCATTTTTCTCCATGATCCCTGACAGCACCAGTAGGCTAGGCATGGCTAACAAAGAGTGTGAGACAAAGACGCGAAGAGCGAGACTGGAGAAGCAGCGCATCCGCCACCCTCCTCCTCCTCCTCCTCCTAGCTCCCTCCCTTTGGCTGTTGGTCCCTCCCAAAAACCCGCCCTCTTGCTCACACTGCTGTCGCTCTTAACGCTTTTCATTGTGCAGAAGGCAAACAGGATACACGCAGGGTTGCCAGATTCCACATTTCCATCCAGTATTTTCAAGCCACAGTTTACGCAGAATCAAAAGTATAAAAGGTGAGTCGATTTCTTTTCCAACAACTGAGCTGTCAGCTGATAATGCAATGAGAGGTAATGTGTTTAAGGGGAAACTATATAACAATCACAAAACAACAACGCTTTATTAAAAACACCAGGTCATTCATGCAGTTATCCAATCAGCCATGTGGCAGCAGCGCTATAACATCATGCAGGTACAAGTCAAGAGCTTCAGCTTCAGTTAACTTATTAAACATCAGAATGGGAAGAATGGTTGTCGGTGGTCAGGTCGAGCTTTTCAGAGTCTGATGATCTCCTGGAATTTTCTCAAACAGCAGTCTCGGGAGTTTATGAAGAACTGTGCAAAAGAAAATACAAAAAGCATCTGAAAGTTCTGTAGATAGAAACACCTTGTTCATGCATGAGGTCATAGGAGAACAGCAAGACCTGTTTAAACTGATAGGAAGGCTACAGCAGCTCAAATAACAACTCTTTACAACCGTACTGAGCAGGAAAGCATCTCAGATTACACAATGTATTAAACAATGAAGTGATTGGGCTACAAGAGCAGAAAACCACAGAGTTCCACAGAGCAGAGTTCCACTTCTGTTGGACAAGAACAGGAATCTGAGGCTGCTGTCCAGTTTTGTGCATACGCATGAGCAGGTATAAAATTGTTTGTATGTAAGTACATTATGCAGTCTATACACTACAGTATTGCTACAACTAGTGCAGCTCACAATTATTTAGTGATTTTTTTAATGGAAGAAACTGTTAGCACAGGAAAATGTTATATAATAAACAACGCAAGCATTCTATTTCAGAGCCGTTGGAATAATTCAAATGGCATGCTTTAATTACTATATTAATTATTTAAGAGTATAGAAATAATTTCCAATCTGATCCATCAATGTATTGTATGTAATGTCATAGTCTGTCCCAGGGGTACAGGGGTGCGATGTGGCGGCGAGTCTGTAGATTCACATACACCTTTGTAGCTAAAGGGAATTTTATGGTCAGTTCTGGAGAACCCAGAGAGACAGAATTCAATAAAACAGTAACATTGTTATTATTATTATTATTATTATTATTATTATTATTATTATTATTATCATTAGTAGTAGTAGTAGTAGAAATATTTAATTTAATAGCTTGATATGAGGATTTTGGCTTTGGGCACCAAACCTGGCTGACTGAAGGCACTTGAGACTGCAAAACAGGGATGCCCAACTCTACCATCTTGGCTTGCTGGTGTTCTGCACAGTTCACACCTGCTATACCTGGAAAGCCAAACAAGAAGCCACATTTTCCTTGATCAGGAAAATCACCAAACTCTGCTGGGCTCTGACCCAACCGGACTGGAGTTTATCCTTACCCAGCATGCCAAATTAGCTCCTACCTGCCAGTATGCTGTTTTTTTTACAGCTCAGAACAATCTGGCAACACTAGTTCCTAGACCGTCTGCGCCGAACTGGGCGTGGCTCAGCGTGGCTCCACCCCGTCTGGTTCACAGCGTCCGCTCCCTGCGGAGCTCGACCGAGCCGCTTTCTGCGCAGACCGCCGCGTCTGTTTCTGTTCCTAACGGCATTCCGTTACCGAGCTGCGAGCCTGAGCAGCCTGGGAGGCACTACACCACCGAACACGTGCTTTGTTTCTTAGACTTACTTGGTCCTTTCTTTTGGAGCTCTTTGTAGTGTCGTGGCAATGTAAACGGTACAATATTTATATTAAAAAATATTATTAAAATTATGTATTGTTATGGTTATCCGTGGAGCAGTTTACACGCATTGACTTCCGGACGCATTTCCACGCACAGACTACACGGAGACTGATGGAGACGCGCGTCGCGCGCAACGCGTCTCTCGGCCATTTTTATGAACCTGCGGCTTTTGATTTGAAGCTGCCACGCCTCACGCGCAACCGACACTGGAACAAATAAAGGAGCCGATATGATTTTTGGGGGGCTCCGCCCACCTTTTACAGTCAGCCCGTGTTGCAGGGTGACCATGATGCGTCCCAAACCACATAGAAAATAGTACATCACACCAGCACCGTCGCTAAGGCTACCTGTAGACGCGCGTAACTACTGTGCCAAGCCTTAAACCCGATGTTTGCGTTCTACTCCACCATTGCTAATGAATAAGGGAGGGTGCATTTGAGGACGTGGCCACCGTGGCGGGTTTGATTTTAGCGCTACACACCGGGGAGATGGTCTCCAGTGAAGAAGGAGGGAGAGAGGAAAGGAGGGAAAGAGGGAGGGAGTGTGTCAGACAGACGTTGCGGAACCTGCGCCGCAGAACCGACTGGTTCCTTTTTTCTTTTTATTTATTTATTTATTTATTTTTATTTATTTTTTTTTTTTTTGAAAGAGCAAACGGAGCGCAGTTCATCAAAGCTGGAACAAAGACCTAGTCTACCGTCATGACCACGCCTGGAGACAAAGATTAATAAGAACAACAACAACAACAATAATAACAGTAATAATAATATTATTAATAATAAAATGAAGGAGAAGAACAATAATAAAAAATAATAAGTTGGAGTTCTCATCGCTACTATTTTTGTGTTCGTTATAATAAATTTTTAGTTTCTAGTTTTTTGACATTTTTGTCAGTCTTTTATTCATTCAAATTTCATAATTCTAGCTGACACCTGACACAACAATGACTTTATAAAACAGTGACGACTTTATGACACAGTGATGACTATGTAATTAAACTGGCTATAGTTAACTTCAGCCCGGACAAGTGGAATATAACAGCTACGAGTTACTACATTGAAATGAAATCATTTCTTTATGAAGCAAATCTGGGTTAAAATCACACCCTGAGGAGTTCTGTTTGTTTGATACTTGTAAAGGTTAATAATCCAAACTTGTAAAGGTTAATCATTTGCAAAATTATTCATCCAATAACTCTTTTTTTTTTGCCTGTGAGTGAACAACATCATCATCATCATTATCAACATTTTATACACCATATAGCCAAAAGTATGTGGACACCACACCCATATGTGAGTACGATTTAATCACGTTGTACAGAATGTCTCTGTAGTTTGTAGCATTACAGTTTCCCTTTAATAGCACTAAGAGTCACCAACAATGCTCCATCATGACAATGCTCCTGTGCACAAAGCTCCTGAGCTACATGAAGACACGGTGTGGAGGTTAAAGTTGGAATGGAAGAACTCGAGCCCTGACTCTGACTCAACCCCACTGAACACCTTTGGGATGAACTGGAACTGGAGTGTCCTCAACATTCCGACATCAGAGTCTGATCTCAAAAAAATCCACATAACCCCAATCCAACATCTAGTGGAAAGTATTCACAGAACAATGAGCACTGGATGTTTATACTCAGGTGTCCGTATACTTATGGTCATATAGTGGGTCCATATGGCCATAAGGCAAAAGTGTTGGAGCATCACTCTTGTGCCTCTAAACACCATCTAAAGGGTTATATATATATATATATATATATATATATATATATATATATATATATATATATATATATATATAATCACTGAAGATGATTATGTTCCAGTAACAGCACACCCTGTAGTCTTTTATTCACCATATATGACCTCAATTTGCCACCAATTACAATTTATTTAATAATTTTTTACACTTCATGTTGTGGAATGTCTGTGAAAGAATAAGCTCCTGTTATCACGTACATTATAGCAGCTGTGAACATTTCCTTCACCAAGTTTGTCTTTGTTTTGAATTTAATAACATAAAAAAAAAAACAGACACCGTTCATCACATTGCCGAAAAACTGCAAGCTTTTAATCCGTCCCTGCGAACGAGCTGTTGCTATAGAAACGATAATGTATCATGACGAGCACATGGCGGTAAACCTGTGATTTGCATCTGCAGCAGAGTCAGAGGTGTAGAAGTACTGTAAAGGTGTAGAATTAATCAACACCTTCTGACCAATCAGAATGCAGCGCTGTGACACACTGTAGTTTGAAATGATATTCAGTATACAGATAAACAAAAAAATTAAACAATTAAAAATAAGAAGACTTTAGAGTTAAGCAATAGTTGCGATGGGACTATTGTGTTACAGTCTGAAATGTGCATTTAGCTCAAGAAGAAAAGCCTATTTAGCATATTAATTAGCTCCTTTTCCCCAAATGTCATAAAATTAATTTTGGAAATGCCCTAAAACCCATTTTGCAAACCCAAGGAGATGAAAGCTAAAATTAATCTTATCTTGACAGGCATCAAAAATCTGGCTACACCCAAAAGAAAAAAAAAACCCAAACAGTTAACCAGCAGCGTAGCCAGATGAATTTAGGCAGCTTTCCTTTTCCCAGTTTTGAATTTTTTCAATTTAATTTAGATTTCAAAATGATGTCACCTTATTATAAAGGATGGAGCAATAAATTCGGTCATTTCTGTCATTTCTGTAACCTGTTATTTCTGTAACCTGTAGTGTTTGCATCTTCTGAGTCTGCAAAGTAAAGATACATCAAGTGTCAGTGATCGGTCAGTAATTCAGTCTTCAGACAGCTACTGAGCTGAAACATTACCGGATCCGGCAGGGATCTGAAACCAAACAACCTTAAAGATCGAATTAATGCGTACAAAACTTCAACAGTTATCAAGACAGCACGTTGCATAATGCACCCCTTTATAACCTAAACCCCTCCCTCCTGCAGTTCAAGACCAGCTTGATCAGGTGATTCAAGTGTAAAAAATATATTATATGGTTCAGTCAGTATATAAGCCTCGTCAAGTCCTGAAAAAAATAATTTAATTAATTATTACTGTATTCATTTATTTAATATATGGTTTAATAAACGTATTAAAAAAAACAGTGGTCAGATGTACTAAAGGAGTGCTGATCTAAGACCAGCTACCTGTGCTACCTGATTAGCAATCGTTCAGGGCATTAGTGGAAGGAGCGTGGTCATGCTGGATCAGGGGCAGAGTCTAAGTGATGGTCCGACAGTCCGAAAGGTCATCTGCCTTCGCTAATGGTGTCCACTGGGAACTCAAGGCTCAAATCAATATCAGCTATGGATAACGGATAGTGTTTCCCCCTCTGCCCAGTCTGTGTGTGTGTATGTGTGTGCTTATGTCTTGCTCTTTTGTCCAAATCCATCTCTCTTATTGTTTGTTTTTATGTCTGTTGGTCAGTCCAATCACGTTTCCTAACAGGTTAGTGATAGGTTACTGGGCTTGGTGCAATATTGCCTTCTTGACTGCAAGATGATTACGTCACAGGTGTTTAATCCTTGAAGCTCAGCCAGCGCTCAGTGTGCATATGCAGCGATGACCTAATATGACATCACCCATTAGAGAGTCTGTATGAATACAAAAGCCTCAGGAAGGGAAGTCATGTGATGAGGACATCCAGTCATCTGGAAGCTTTTTATGGTAGTATCATTACCAATATAATAATACAAGTAGTGCCCTTATCAATCAATTAATTAATCAATCAATCAATAGGAAGAATCTGTGTTTTATTATGCCTTTTATAGGTTTAACCAAAAATTCATGAATTGATTGCTTAGTAATTTCAAACCCATTCATTAGATGTAAGACTCCTACATCCATCAGCACACACAGTCTTTATACAATGTTTAGTGATATCTGGTGTCTGGAAAGTAAAAAAAAAAATGCTACAGGTCAACAGGTCAGGGCCTGGAACAGCGCTAAGCTTACACACCTGTTAAGAAAAGACAGATTTTATTTTCTTTTTTTTTTCCAGCCCTAAAGACTCAGAACATGGGATTAATTCACTAAGCGAACATGTGATGAATCGTCACTCAGCATCTCGGGTTGAATTCCAAATATGTGTCTTTTATAAGCTCCAGATTGGCTTGAGATAAACCCTGACATGATCTTACACCAAGAGTAAATTTACCCCGATCGCATCAAGACCTGCTACTGACAGACAAAAAACTATTAATGATGCAACACATAATTTATGACCCTAGAGACTGCTGTAGTGCCTGTAAACCTGAAAATGTTTAAGACTGTAAATGCGTACAGCGTAGTGGCCAGTGCATAAGTGCCACTGTTACATTTCATTACCTCGTATTCCAGCACGCTGAATTTGGCTGTAAAAAAAAACAAACAAAAAAAACCCGGCTCTAATCAAAAACAATATGTCTGTTGTATATTTGAACCATCAGAGGTAAACGTTAGAGTACGACTTTAGAGAATTCAATCACAAAGTGTTCAATTTGACTTCATGTTTGCAGCAACAACACAAATAAATATTCACACACTGCTTTTGGTTTCTGATGAAGAACGGATCACAGTCGACAGGAATGAGAGGACACATTTATTTTACTTATAACACATCAATAAGTTTGTTTTATTAACACTAATTTTCTGGATAAATACAAAACCAAGAGTAAAAAATTAGTCTTATAATAATTCTTTGATACAGGTGATGTGCCTGTACATGTAGTGAAGTGAAGTGAAGTGAAGTGAAGTGAAGTGAAAGTGACATACGGCTAAGTACGGTGACCCCATACTCAGAATTTGTTCTGTGCATTTAACCCATCCAAAGTGTACACACACAGCAGTGAACACACACACCATGAACACACACACACACCGTGAACACACACACACCGTGAACACACACACACTGTGAACACACACACCATGAACACACACCCGGAGCAGTGGGCAGCCATTTTTATGCTGCGGAGCACGGGGAGCAGTTGGGGGGTTCGGTGCCTTGCTCAAGGGCACCTCAGTCATGGCCGGCCCGAGACTCGAACCCACAACCCTGGGTTACGAGTCAAACTCTCTAACCATTAGGCCACGACTTCCCCCACCTGTATAAACATCTAATCTAAATAAAATACAAAACTTTACACGTCAAGAAATAAATCACTCTTGTGAATAATTAGTTTTTAGGAATCTTTTCAAACTACATGTTTTGCAAAAAAAAACAACTCATCTATTTCTAATTTCTATTGTGTTATCATTAATAAAAGTTCAAGCTGCTTTATAATAACTTTATTAAATCTTTCACGTTATTACTTTGTTACTGTTACATGTACAGCATTTGGCAGATGCTCTTATCCAGAGTGACTTCCATTATCGAATTTTTTTATACAGCTGAGCAATTGAGGGTTAAGGGCCTTTGTCAGGGGCCCAACTGTTGCAGCTTGGTGGAACTGGGATCGAACTCACAACCTTCCGATTGGTAGCGCAACACCTTAACCACTATGCTACCACATGTCCACATGTCATTGTTATTAACATGATTATGAGCTTTATGACATATTTCTCTATTACGTACAAACGCTTACAGTGGATTATCACCTTAAGCAAAGAATTAACAGTAGAGTTATTATGATGTATAGATGTGGGATTACATTATTAGAGTAGTAACTTTACTCTTGTAGTGTAATTTAATCCGAATGCTTTCTATTCTATAAGCAGGTTTGTGCTTAACATTCAGGGTGCCAATATTAATAATCAGATCATTTGCATCTTGGTTGCTTCCTGAAATAAACTCAAGGACTAGAATATTGTCAAAGTTAGTTAATTGGTTAGAAATAAATAGGTTAAAATTGGGTTAATAATAACAATTAGTTACGTAGGGACTCCAGAATATTCCAAACTCCTCCCACTCCTGTTTCTAGCCACGCCCACTTATCGGTTGCCTTCCACCTTCATGGGCATTTTAAAAAAAAATTTTTTTAAATTCATATAGCTTTATACTCAGTAAAAAATATCGTGTTGTAAATACTCTACACTATTTATTAATATTTAATATAAAATATAAACATAAAAAATCATAAAAACATCATCATTAATTAGGACCATGCTGTATGTGCCAGTTATCAGTGGATCTCTCAATTAAGTGCAGCTTTTATTTTTTTTCGCACACACTGAGGTAGGATTATGTGCTGAGTGGAAACACTGCTCTTTAGGGAGTATGAGTCAGGT
Source organism: Tachysurus fulvidraco (assembly GCF_022655615.1). Classification (NCBI taxonomy): domain Eukaryota; kingdom Metazoa; phylum Chordata; class Actinopteri; order Siluriformes; family Bagridae; genus Tachysurus; species Tachysurus fulvidraco. The sequence continues at coordinate 2,114,384 of NC_062542.1, forward strand.
GGGTATGACCTCATTGCTTTCTCTCACTTATTAGATCATCCTTTCTTTATCTTACTACTCATCAGAGATGCTTAGAAGGATCTGTCTTCTGCAAACGATTCGGCTCTTTGAGTCAACTCCTTTCCAGTCAAGGTTGAGCGCTGACTCATAGGCTTCTTCACAGACATATAAATACATATATGATGAAATTTATTTACATATAGACTTATAAAATATATTAGATGCAGTCAGAAGCGGTGTACATTACAGTTTAATAGAAATGCTTCCATTCCACTTCCATGATTCATTCGTGTGTTTTTGACTCTCGGGTGTTGTGATGCACAGAATCTGCTTGCATGTTGTAGAAATACAACGTTATTTTGTTTCCTTAGAAAGTAATGTTAGATTTCTTATTTCACAAAACATACAGTTAGGTAAAGAATAAACATTGGCTGTAATAAAAAGTCGATTCTTAAGAGTCGACTCGCATGAGTCAAATGACCTGACTTACTGAGCAGAGCTTTAATTTCCATCACTAATGCTTAGCAAGTGTAATGCCGTGATGTTCTCTGCTTCCTGCTTGTTATGAGGATATGACATAATTGTCTCCACCCTCAAACATCTGTACCAAACATCTGTACTTTAAACAGGATAGCTTTCTGAATCTCTGAGGCAGCTAATCTAGCACTTAGGATGCATCTTTGTGTAAGCAGATTAATTAATCAATACCATTAATTGATCGTTGGTGTAGTAGAACATTCACTAAGATCGATATACAGACCTTTATTCTGAACAAAAAAGTGTATAGTAAAATTTAATTATTATTGTTTATTATTTTAATTTCATTGTAAAAAAATGTAAATGTTGATTTAAACAGCATTACAGCCAAACTTTACCTTTGAATCTATATTCGATCTCACTGTTATCCTTACAACAAATTTCAACAAAAACTTTCAGTCCTTTGAGTTGTAACATTTTATTCCAGGATTTTCTGTCTTCAGACCCAGAACAACATTATAAAAAGAATTTTTTTGCAACCAGGGGGGCACGGTGGCTTAGTGGTTAGCACGTTCGCTTCACACCTCCAGGGTTGCCTCGGGGGTTTCCTCTGGGTACTCCGGTTTCCTCCCCCGGTCCAAAGACATGCATGGTAGGTTGATTGGCATCTCTGGAAAATTGTCCGTAGTGTGTGAGTGAATGAAAGTGTGTGTGTGCCCTGCGATGGGTTGGCACTCCGTCCAGGGTGTATCCTGCCTTGATGCCCAATGACGCCTGAGATAGGCACAGGCTCCCCGTGACCCAAGAAGTTCGGATCAGTGGTACAAAATTAATGAATGAATGCATGCATGCATGAATTTTTTTGCAACCACTATTTCATTCTGAAAGTATTCCTGTTTTCCTGTAGATGCATTGCATAATAGACCCATAAACACATTTGTATCTGCTAAGATGATAAACACATTTATTTTTACACTATCCACTTTATATAGAATATTTGTCCAGTGTCGATGACTGGAGACCAGTTTAGATGATTAGAATCCAGTTTGGACAATTGAAGTACAGTGTGGATGATTGGAGTCCAGTGTTGATGACTAGAGTCCAGTGTTGATGACCAGAGTCCAGTGTTGATGACCAGAGTCCAGTGTTGATGATTGGAGTCCAGTTTGGATGATTGGAGTCCAGTGTTGATGACTAGAGTCGAGTGTTGATGACTAGAGTCCAGTGTTGATGACCAGAGTCCAGTGTTGATGATTGGAGTCCAGTTTGGATGCTCCTGTCATACTGTAATCTCAGCTTCTTGCTTTTTGTTGACCGGAGTGGAACCTGATGTGGTTTCCTATCCTATTTTTAAATGCTCCTTATACAGTGGACACAGAGTCTATACAATACACACTATATTAACAATACTAATAACAGAACTTTTTAGTCCTGCCACTGAGTGGCACCATTAGCTAACATGTGACATCCGGTCCTGTCTGAAAGTTACAGCATGAAGTACTATGTCAGCAAATGCAGAACACACAGCGATGTTTTTACTCAGCCTTTTTTTTTTTTACTCAGATTACCATTGCATTGGTAATTCATTCATATTCATGTATTCATCTCATTAAGGTACACAAGACTCAAAACTGAGTCCATTATCTCCACAAAGTTATTAAAAATGAGTGTGATCTAACCTCAGAGAACCAACCGTTTCTGCTTGTCAGTCATGAGAAGGGTTATACGGCCGTCTCTAAAAAACGTGAAATCCACAATTCTGCAGTAGGAAGGAATGATTACAAATAGAGAGCCTTCAAGACAGTTGTGAATCACCCCAGGAATGACCATCCCATCAAAATCAGCCTGAGGTCAGATCATTTAATGCACAGATATGTGAAGAAAACCCCAAGCACCCTCTGCAAAACAAATGAAATGTTTATGTTCATGGCGGCACAACAAGAAAAAGACTGAACAAGTCCAGCTTTCAGGAGAGGGTCAATAGGGACAAGTTCTTTCTCTCTATAAAGAGTTTTGAAAAATTACATTTAAACAAACCACAAAAGTTCCTTTGGATTGATGAGATCAAGGTGGAGATGTCTGGTCATCATTCATAGCACCATGGACAGTGGATCACTTCAAACACCTCACACGAGCGGTCTGTCAGAGGACTTGGGAAACGTGCAGTCAATGAAACAACAACAAACTCCACTTTCTATAAGAAATGATTGTGATAAATTTGAGACCATCTGTCCAGCAGCTTGAAATGAGCCGAAACTGGGTCATCAATTGACAAGAATCCTGAAAAACGGCTAAAGAAGTCTACAATAAAGTTTTTATTCTTGTATGAAGACAAACCTGCAATTGAGCATCGCTCAAGATGTTTTTCTGTCCAAATATTACAATTATTATATCAGTGTTTTTCATTTTTAATAATAATGAGAGTTTGTTTTACGTTGTTAACGTTTTCACCAGGTTTTGATTGCAAACAAAACGCAGTTCAACAGATATAAGGGCTTGTCCGCCTCCTGGTGGACAAAATACGTATTGCACGCTATTATTCAGATAAAAGTCCCCCAAACTGGGTACGAGTTTTATCTTAAACAGGGCCACAATGTTTCTCTGGTCTAAAGTCTTCATTTTTATCAAACGTATGTCAAATGTAAGTGAGGTTTATTTCATATTAATTCCATAACGTCTGCAACGATGCTGATAATAATTAGGAACGGCATTCCTTAAAAGGTGTAAGACAACAATAGGTTATAAAAAAGCAAAGATGTATGATCAGCTTTAAGAGGCTTATGATCAGCTTTAAGAGGCTTATGATCAGCTTTAAGAGATGTATGATCAGCTTTAAGAGGCGTAAGATCAGCTTTAAGAGGCGTGTGATTAGCTTTAATAGATGTATGATCAGCTTTAAGAGATGTATGATCAGCTTTAAGAGGCGTATGATCAGCTTTCAGAGATGTATGATCAGCTTTAAGAGGTGTATGATCAGCTTTAAGGGGCGTGTGATCAGCTTTCAGAGATGTATGATCAGCTTTAAGAGATGTATGATCAGCTTTAAGGGGCATGTGATCAGCTTTAAGGGGCGTGTGATCAGCTTTCAGAGATGTATGATCAGCTTTAAGAGATGTATGATCAGCTTTAAGGGGCATGTGATCAGCTTTAAGGGGCGTGTGATCAGCTTTAAGAGATGTATGATCAGCTTTAAGGGGCGTGTGATTAGCTTTGAGTCATATGGTTAGCTTTAAGAGGCGTATGATCAGCTTTAAGTGGCGTACGATCAGCTTTAAGGTGCATATGATCAGCTTTAATGGGCCTATGATTAGCTTTAAGAGGCGTATGATCAGCTTTAGAGGGCGTATGATCAGCTTTAAGGGGCGTGGTCAAGTAAGATCATGGACACCAAAGATGGAAGCATAGCCTTGTTAAAAATGTTAAAATGATAAGCTGTTATTCTTTAAAAAAATAAGCAAATAAATAAATAAGATTACAAACATTACAATTAATATGGTTCTGTTCGAGTTATATTTTTTAATTCTGAATAATATTTTGGTTTATTGTTAACTTTCACACTTTTTAGCTAGATTTGTGTTGCTGCACAATATAGAAAACGAGTCAAGTGAGAATAGACACCACCTGGTGGAAGAGATGTGCATTGCAAATTTGTGTCATTAAGATTTCTTGCTTCATTTCTTTCTTTTAATTTGTCCTATCTTTCAATTTTCTTTATATCTAAGTGTCAGTTCTTCTGTATTCTTTACTAAAAGCTTAAGATAACCTGGACTGGTTTTTCCAGAACATTCCTAACAGTATTCACGGTTATCTTGCTTGTTGGAGCGTAAATCAACACGTAGCCTGAACCAGTTTACACAACACCATATAACACCATATAACATTATCTAAGTTATATAAGTTATCTAAGTTCATTTAAAAATTCAATTCAATTCAATTCAGCAAATTTTTGATTACATGTCTGTCTGTTTCTCCAGACCCGGGATGGGTGGAGTCAACAAACAACTTCTACAGCTTGTTAATGGCTGTATGGATGTGTTCCTTCAGCTCCAAGAGCATCAGTGAGATCAGACTCTGATGTCGGGATGTTGAGGAGACTTCAGTTCCAGTTCATCCTAAAGGTGTTCAGTGGTGTTGAGTCCTTAACCTCCAACCATGTCTTCATGAGCTCAGGAGGTTTGTGTACAGGGACATTGTCATGCTTAGTTACTTAGTTCCAGTTAGATTTGTTTGGTGAAGAAGCACATATGGGTGTGATGATCAAGGGGGGCACATACTTTTGTCTATATTGTGTCTTTATTCCAGTTTATTGTTTACTGACTGCGATTCATTATTAAATAACCCGCATAAGGATTTCATTCAGGAAAACTTTAAGAATATAAAAAGAGTTAGAAAATCTTTTGTTTGTTTCCTTCTACAAAATTTGAGCTATTTTTTACTATGGACTTATTATTATATATAAATTAATGAATTAAGTCATTACTATAAATGAATTATTCTGCCATATTCATTCTGCAAAGTTTTTTTAATGATGCAGATTTTTTATTTTCTTTAATGATGATGATGATGATGATGTAGACGATTCTATAGCCCTTGACATTATATTACAGTAGATTCAATTGTAAAGCTCTTTATAAGACAAACCTCAGCCAGTGCTCCGTATACCGTACAGCCACAGCGATGACCTAATATGACATCATCTCCTGTACAGTGTGTATGTAAACTGTAGTCTATATAATTTGCATTTAAATGAAATTCATTGGTATAGCTTTTGACCTAAGTGCTCTTCCTTACGTTAACATTCCAGTTAGGATTATTTTTATCGTGAGTTTCACTTTGGTTATGTGAAACGTGTAGTGTCTTATGGAATGTGGTCGGTCAACATTATGGTATCTGTGATGATTCTACAGCGATTTCTGACCATTGTCTCAGGGCTCATCTCCATAAGTCAGCAAACCGTCAGCCATCATCAGGAAGCTGTTTACTGAAGTGGAAGTGTTTAGTACTGAAGGTTAAGAAACTATATAGAACACTTTGCTATGAGAAACTAATCCAAGACCAAAAATGATGGTTCTGATGAGTTTTGTTCCTCTTTAAAAACATACAAACGACACATCAGACATTTTCAGAGCGTAACTTTACACGTAACCTCAGGTTATTACAAAAATCCCGACACTGGAGACTCCTTCCTTAAATATCAAACGAATGTCTCCTTACAGAAAATGTCACTGTATCCATGATTCTATTGTTTTGAATCTATTTATGTCTAGCATCTGCTGTGTAAGTCCATGTGAATGAGCTGTTACTATGGCGACCATAACATATTGGATTAAGAGCATTGATATAAAGCTCTGATCAGATCTTCACTCGGAACAAACTGCAAAAAAAAAAAAATCCCACACCCTTGCAAGTTCAAATATCTTGAAAGATCCTAGTAAAAGACTAGAAGTAATCCTAGCCCTAGGAATGTAATAATATTATAACTATAATATAATAATATTAATATTATTAATAACTATAATATAGTTATTATATTGTTCTGTAGCCAGATGTTTTGCTAAAACATTCGTTTCTAGAAAGAAGCAAAATGAAGGTGAATTACTATTAAAAATAGGGTTAATAATATCAAATTTGGTTTATTGTAATCTTATAATAAGAATTATGAGGTAAATTTAACTAGATTTAAAACACAATCAGGGGTGCACGGTGACTTAGTGGTTAGCACGTTCGCCTCACACCTCCAGGGTTGGGGGTTCGATTCCTGCCTCCACCTTGTGTGTGTGGAGTTTGCATGTTCTCCCCGTGCCTCGGGGGTTTCCTCCGGGTACTCCGGTTTCCTCCCCCGGTCCAAAGACATGCATGGTAGGTTGATTGGCATCTCTGGGAAATTGTCCGTAGTGTGTGAGTGTGTGAGTGAATGAGAGTGTGTGTGTGCCCTGTGATGGGTTGGCACTCCGTCCAGGGTGTATCCTGCCTCGATGCCCGATGACGCCTGAGATAGGCACAGGCTCCCCGTGACCTGAGGTAGTTCGGATAAGCGGTAGAAAACGAATGAATGAATGAATAAAACACAATCACTTGTTAATTTGTGATTTTTTTTTGCAGTGTGGAGACTTTCAGCTCTGTGGTATGAAGGATTGTTAAATGTTTCTTCCTGGATTTATTTTTGCTGTGGACTCTTAATGGTCTAAAGTGAGCATTAAAAAGCTCTTGAATCAAAACTGCTATTGTTTGTACTGAGAACAGAATGAGCTAATAAATTATTCAGCAGCTAAAGCCGCAGTCATTAAACCCTTTGTTGTAAAACCAACTAATTTAAAGCAGCTTTACTGAATTCAGCAATGGTCTGAATAAAAAGAGGAGATAAAGAATTAGAGTTTTTTGTTCCTATACTTTAGAAAGTACTTTTCGTACATTTTACTACAAGATTTAACATAAACGAGTCTGAGATGAGGGAAAAATACCCTTTTATATCATGAGCAGATTAAAAGCCAGCTTTATAAAGAGAATATTTCTCCACAGATGTTTGCTCATTGTGGCTTTTGTGCCTTTTAGCCTTGTCTAATGAGGTTAATGAGGGTTTTTTTTTTCTTTGTCGGAACAGATTATAATGAGATATAGAAAAAGGGCTAAATCAGCACGCCTGAGATTCGGCCAAATATTTGTTAAGAATCCACAGAATTTCCTGTTGCCATGCCAACACACCGACTGACCGAAAACCTGTAGTAAATCTTTTAGTCACAATGAGACCTGACGACTTCCGGTGTCCTGACCAAGACGGATTTAGAGCACGTGATCCATGGCAAACTAATACATCGTTTAATCTCTCTGTGCCATGCGGTTATTGGAAAATAATCCATGATCAAAATAAACGCTGTTTCCATCATAGCACTGTAATACATAATACTGTATATAACTTTAATAACTTCTGTACAATTAAACATACAATGTACATATTACATATTGTATTTTTTATACTCCTCATTCCCTACACATATTGTACCTTACTTACATCTGCACTATTTTATTTATGCGTATCTATATATACCTTGCTGTACATTCTGCCTATATATATATATATATATATATATATATATATATATATATATATATATATATATATATATATATACCTTGCTATACATTCTGCTTATATACAGCATATATGTATTTAGTGGACTTGTTTATTCAGCTTGCACATTTTTTAATGCCATAACCTTATCACCTTCTACTTGTTGTTCCTTTACTACAGTGTCTGCACATTCAATGCCATAGCCTTAGAACCATTTACTTGTACTTTTCAACAGTGTCCACACATCTCTGCACTGCTATAGCCTTTACAGGTATATTTATTCACTGTACATATGTTTACATATATATCTATATATATTACATGCTGTACATATGTTTATATACACCTATATATTACTTTTGACATATGTTTACATATATATGTATATATTACATGCTGTACATACTGTATGTTTACATATATACCTATTTACTTATATATATTACATGCTGTACATATGTTTAAATGTATATATACAGTACTGTGCAAAAGTTTTAGGCAGGTGTGAAAAAATGCTGTAAACAATGCTTTCAAAAATGGAAGTCTTAAACATTTATTTTCATAAATGAAGAAAATGCAGTGAATGAACAAAAGAGAAATCTAAATCGAATCAATATTCGGTGTGACCAGCGTTTGCCTTCAAAACAGCAGCAATTCTTCTAGGTACACTTTCACACAGTTTGGGAAGGAACTCGGCCGGTAGGTTGTTAAAACATCTTGGAGAACTAACCACAGATCTTCTGTGGATGTCGGCTTTCTCACATCCTTCTGTCTCTTCATGTGATCCCAGACACACTGGATGATGTTGAGATCAGGGCTCTGTGGGGGTCGTGACATCACTTCATGCTGGTTTGAAGGCAAAAGGTAGTAACACCAAATATTGATCTGATTTAGATTTTTCTTTTGTTTGCTCACTTTGCATTTTGTAAATTGACAGAAATAAACATTCATTATTCATTATTATTATTATTATTATTATTATTATTATTATTATTATTATTATTATTATTATTATTAAATTCATTATTATTATTATTATTATTATTAAATTCATTATTATTAAATTCATTATTCATTATTATTATTATTATTATTATTATTATTATTATTATTATTATTATTATTATTCATCCATTATTATTAAATTCATTATTTATATTTATATTTTCTTTATATTTCTGAAAGCATTCTTTGTTTACAG